>NC_048292.1:12765427-12787927 GCF_009762535.1 Notolabrus celidotus
AAACAACCTATTAAAATACGCCGAACCATGTGTCCTGTATCATACCTACATGTATGACGAAAAAACCCCTGCAAGAAAATCAGTTTAGTATTCAGCAAGTTAGGATTGATTAAATGCACTGACACTTAATTGCCCCTGCCAAACAGATTAGACTGAGTGGAGCGGGTGATCGGACCAAGATGGCGGCCCCACGGCTCGTCACTGCAATAGGTAGCAGCGGTCAATGTGGCGTCTACTCTTTATATGTCTATGGTCCACATATCCAATCTGACCCAACACAGTTAGAGATCGCAGCACCCATCTTAACTCAATAGATGGCTAAGAAGGAGGCACACGCGCGCGCACACACACACACACACACACACACACACACACACACACACACACACACACACACACACACACACACACACACACACACAGACAGCCTCACCTTCCTGTTTCAATTCCTCATTAGAGCAGTTGAATCATTTCGGGGTGATTGCTGCTTCATCTCATTTATTTTAAACTTTTTTTTTTTTTGTTTAATTCCAAGCCCCCGGCAAAGTGAACTCTACAGGTTCAATTTGGATGTCAGAAAGTTGGTTTAACATTAGTTGCTTTCCCTTTTTTTTTCTTCTTTAACTTTGCATTTTCAACCGTAGGTCATCAAAGCTTTTGATTCTAAAGAGGTCGAAAATATAAATCAAGTTGTGTCCACTTCCTGCCCTTGCTCAGTCACTGTGAATTCCCCGCAGCTCATGCATCATTGTCATTCTCCAGGCTGCCTTCCTGGGCTGTTGCTATTGTGCTCTGTTGATGCATTAGCCCTTTAAACATCCCTGGTGTCTGCGGGATTCTGCAGCTCTGTGTTATTCCCCACTGACCAACTCTCCACTGAGAGGAAAGAAGAAAAAAAAACCTCACTGCTGTGTCTGTGCCGCATTCTGGTCTGTTGAAAGTGTTATGGATGGGACTCAAGCAGCAACCTCAGGTCTCAAACTATGAAGCCCATGCGGAAGTGTTATAAACTGCAATTCATCATTCAACACGACTTGTGTTTATCTTTTTATTTAAAGGGAAAAGAAGGGAAAAATAGTGAATTTACTGCCAAAAAGTTAGAAGACATCCTTATTACCACCTAGTTGGCTAAATATGAAGAAAGACGGGAAACACCTTACCTGGCTCAGTCTAAATATAACAAAAGCAACCTACTTGAGCTTTTTGTTTGTTTAATCTTGAATGAAAGATGAAAATGCACGACTACTTCTTGATCTGCAATAGACGTCCCCCTGCTGTGGACTTTCCAGACTCAAGCTGATATGGAAGTGCTGGACTCCAGCGGCAGCAGCTACTTCTACCACTACTACTATTCGTCTCATCACAATCATTGCTTGCTCTGTCTCTTTAGATTAGATTAGATTAGAAATACTTTATTCATCCCGGGGGGAAATTCAGTCATTAAAGTTGCTCCTATACACAATAATTAAGATTATCAAATAATATTAAAAGAAGAAGTAATTAATAAGATATAAATATAAATGCAATGAAAATAATGATAATAAAAGTATGTACAGAAGACAGAATAAGCTATGTAGAAAGTAAATGGTTGAAGTCACCAGAGATTAAGAAGAGGGCACTCTGGTGGTCTGTCTGGAGTCTGGCTATGGCAGCCGTAGTCGGGTCAGCAGAGGGGGGATGTAAACAGCTACCAGCACGACATGTGAGATCTCCCTGTGCAGATAATATGGTCGGAGGCCCACAGCACTCTCGGTGCTATCCCGGTCCGCCCGGATGCAGCCAAGTTTCCGTGAAGCACACCATGCTACATTATTATTATCCTCTATCCTTCTTTCCAACCCCAACCTCAGTCGAGGTAGATGGCTGTCTAACATGAGTCTGTTTCTGCTTGAGGTTTCTGCCTGTTAAAAGGAAGTTTGTCCTTGCCACTGTAACTTACTAAACACTGTGAGGTGTAATGCTCATGGTGGATTGAGATGAGATCAGACTGAGTCCTGTCTGTAAGAGGGGACTGGATCGTATCCTGTCTTGATGTTGGGTCTTTGTTAATAATTTAACATTGAGTATGATCTAGACCTGCTCTGTTTGTAAAGCGTCTTGAGATTAAGTTTGTTGTGATTTGGCACTACACAAATAAAGATTGATTGATTGATCTGCTTCCACCTGTTTACACTCTTTGTGCTAAGCTATTTTAGCTTTTGACCAAGCGGCAACCTCCGGTCTAAAAATATGAGTGTTCTGTCCTCAGTATATGTCCTGTATACACCTTGACAGACAGCTAAACTCTTTCTTTACACCAAGACTCTGAAGACGTTGTCTGCTTGTCCACAGGTTTATTGGTATCTCAGAAAAGGGTGAAACTATAAAATGTACAGAAAACAATATCAGTGTTGCTTTGACATATATACAGCGTTAATAAACATATATCACCTCTAATGAATGAAATCCTTTTAACGTAACCTTATTTATATATCTATTTATTTATTTATTACCATTAACTAGGGAACACAGTGTCACACTATAAAATACGTTAATCCCAAAAATAATCTGCTACTAATAAAGATATACATTATACAAAGAACACTTACCCACGATGCTATCAAAAACAAGAATGTTCAGGCAGATGTCCCTGGATTGCTACTGCCATTAAAAAACACCACCATGCTCTCTAATGCTCTTTCACTGTCTGTTCACAGGTCATGTGACCCAACCATTAGAGGCACACTTTCTGTCACTCTAAAAGTGACAACACCAAACTGAAACTTATAATAAAACAGGAATAAAATGAACATATTTCAACTGTGTAACAGCACAATGAGTCAATACGGAAGTGATAAAAACTGCAGTTCATCGAGGATCCGCTTGAGGCTGGCTCCGGAAGTACCGGAAGCCACATACACATGAATGGGAAAAAGCCGATCTTTACAGCATTAATAAACATGTTTACAGCCTGGTACAAAAGACGAGTGTAGTCTGGAGAGCTCATTTCTCGATGTCCTCTCACTGTGAGGGGGATGATTTTTGTTCTAACGCGGCAATTTCGAAGATATTGAGATTACTAGTCTTCCAATGAGAGGCACAGCTGCCTGTGGGAACACTGTAGCTGTTGGCTAGGAGGCTCAAAGCCCGCCTCTTTACGTCACACTGGCTCGACAGAAGCAATATGGCTGCCACCGCCGATTGGCTTCAAAACAGCTCTTCAGAAACAGATGGGTGACGTCACGGATACTAAGTCCATATTTTATATAGTCTATGCTTTTGACGTATGGCCCATGGTGTCATGGGTTGATCTTGTTCAGGTTTGGATTGTCCCTGTGTTTTATCCGTCTTTGTTTCCTGTTTCATTTTGTAGATTCACTTGTTTCATGCCTTGGTTCCTCCCAGTGTTTATTCTGTGTTATAAGTTATTCTGTGTCTTTTGTGTGTTTAGGGATCCATGTCTCATGTTGTACTCTTGTTGTATTTTCTTTAGTTTCTTAGTCTAGTCTTGTGTTTCCTGTTATATTTTGTAGTTCTTGATCCCTGTGTGTCCAGTGTAGTTTTACATCCTGTCCTTGTGTTTTTCCCTCCTTTTTTGATTGCACTAATTAGTTTCAGCTGTGTCCTGTGCTCCACACCTGTGTTAATTACTCTGTGTATTAAGTTCCTCTGCCCTGTGTTGGGTCATTGTCAGTCGTCCTTGTGTTCTCCCTGTGTTTTCTTTTGAATGCAGTTTCTTTGATATTTTAGTAAGTTTTGTTTGCACCTTTTTTTTTAGAATTCTTTTATTATTAAAATCTTATTTTTTTCTACACATGGGTCCTCCCTCTATATCTCCCCATCGTGACACATATAAGAAAGAGCTGTCAGTTGTCACAGCTGCCTCCAAGAAAGAAAGGGAGAGGGTGTATTTCGTAAGATGTTAAGCGGTGCCTTTTGCACCTCTCTGTTTTTAATGGGGAGAGTTTCCCCTGGATCATTCTGCTTTCACATTTAATTTGATGTGGTTGTGTACAAGAACAAAAATAGATATTACTGGTAGCTTGCATCATGCTTTCTTTCCTTATAATGCTAACCTCCTTTTCCTCCCCTTTCCATTATTTGCTCTTTCCTACTGATTCTCCTTCCAGCCAATATCCATCCTTACTGTCATCAGTTTTTTTTGGTAATGAACATGTTTTTCTGCTTCTCAGCTTTTACCCAAGTGTACCTGCTTCCTTCCTTCATTCCTTCCCTTACAGCCTCTTGCCAAAAATCCTTCACATCATATTTAATATTCAGTCAATTCTTCCTTCTGCTCTTTGTTCCTTCCTTTTTTCTGTCTTCAGTGCTTCCATTTGATTCCTTTCACCTTTGTTGTTTTTATTTCTCCATCATGCTCTGTCCGATTCTTTCGTTTCTCATGCCCTTCCACTCGTTCAACTTATCTCCCTTTGCTCTTTTGCTTTTGTTTTTCATCTCGAGCAATCTTAAGACTCTTCAAAGCATAATTTGCATGCGTTGTGCATGTAGAAGAGCCCCTCTCTACTCCTCTGCTTTCATTTCCTTTCATATCCTGTGCCCCCCTCTCCTTCTCCCTCAAGGTTCACTTTTTGCGTCTCGAGTCCCAAACACACGACAGTGAAGGTCTTGTGAAGGTTGCCCTGACATGTCTCTGCCTCTTAATATTTCAGGATGTTATTTTGCCTTGATGGTTTACTGTATTTATTCACTCTGCGACCATTCACTGACTTGTGCGTGCACAAAATCAGAGACGCACGCACACAGAGTTTTGACTGTTGAGCTGTTAGTGAAGCAAAGCAGCGGGTTGTTGAGAGCTGCAAAAGCCTCATTATGTAAGATGTGTTTACCAGATGTCAGTCTATGGTTTCAGCTTTTTTTTCTCACTGGTTTTATTCACCCTAATTAATCAATATGTTTATTTTTCTCTGTTCATATCCCTTAACTATCATCTCCTTCAACTAATGTCCCTCTGTTTTGTCTTTGTATGCTAATTTTAGTGCCAGTGCTACAACATTAAAGTGAAAGACAGAATAAAATGGGCTCACAGCACTTCTTTTTGTTCTTGCTTTCATGTGTGTGATCAAATTTGTTGATTATCTAGCTGTAGTTTGATGCACAAATCTACATGACTGTATTAATAACAAGGTTTTAATTCCCTCGTACTGGTTGTCAATCTCCTATTCTTAAAGAATATTTTGGGCGCTGTTTGTGCGCACCCCATGTACAGAGGCTATAACCCTTGTCACAGAGGTCGCAGGCTTGATTCCAGCCTCGACCATGTACTGCATGTCCTCCCCCTCTCTCTGCTCCCAAAATTTCTTCTTGTGTATAAGATTTTAAATGGTTTGGCCCCGCCTCCACTGCGTCAGTTTATCAACTTTCGCTCAGTGGACTCCATTAAATTCACAAGAACATCTGCGTTTAGAAATTGCAATGTACTCTTTCCGTACTGCCTTTGGGCAGTCAGCTTTTTCTGTGAAAGCCACAACTCAGTGGAACACCTTACCAAAGGATATTAAGAACTGGGATTCTTTCAGCAGCTTCAAAACCAAACTGAAAAGTCTGCTAAAGGACACTCAACACTGCAACCACTGATTTAATACTTTTAACTTGATATACAGTATTGTGCGTGCGTGCGTGCGTGCGTGCGTGCGTGCGTGCGTGCGTGCGTGCGTGCGTGCGTGCGTGCGTGCGTGCGTGCGTGCGTGCGTGCGTGCGTGCGTGCGTGCGTGCGTGCGTGCGTTTTTACTATGTGATGTTTTAATTGTGACCTGCCAACGGACTGCTGATGTAAATTAGCTTTAAGCTAACTCTGCTACATTGCATCAAATGTGACATTTATGTTAAATATTGTACATGGTCCCTTTACAAATAAATCAAATACAAAAATATATATATATATATATTTCCTGTCTCTCTTCAGCTGTCCTGTCCATTAAAGGCAAAAATGCCCAAAAATATAACTTAAAAAAAAGAATATCTGGCTGAGAGGTACTCTGTTTGGAAAGAAAACAGATGAGATGAGGAGTAACAGTAAAGATTACTGTGCCTTATAAACTTAACAAGCAACAGAGCATTTACTTTTACTGTGTGAGATTAAGACACTCTGAGTCAAGGAAGAGCATTAAACAAAACAGTCAAACTTAAGATACTGTCAGTTATACATCTAACTCTTCTCTACCTCTCTTCTCGTCTTGAATCCAGCCTAAGCAGCGCACCTCTCTGTCCTCGTCCCTGGACGTCCAGAGGCCGGTCAACCACAGCTGTGAGCCCAGCGAGGTGAGCTCGTCTCTGGGCTACGCCAGCTTCAGCACCAGCCCCCCGGCCAGTCCCCCACTCAGCCCCAACCAGGAGGACTCTGCAGGCTCCAACGACGACTGTCAGCTCACAGGTGAGAGTCAACACAACAGGCAGGTTGGGAAAGTTATTACTGCCAGGGGCGGCACCTACAGCAGAGGTGATAGTGAGTGTTGGCCCTGCTGGAATACACTCTATCATGACCTTTGACCTCCCTGTACAGGAGAATCAGCACAAACAGAAATATCTCCTCAAGGGGAGTATCACAATAAGGAAACTGGTACAATCAGAGGTACTGGTTTGTGTGCTGCTGGTCTATAAAATGTTCAGCCGACTTTTTCTTTGTTTAGTGAATTCAGAAGATATTTATGTTTATTCTATTATCAAAGAAGACACAATGAGAAATGTGAACATGAAAATCGTACTTATTGTGTAAATAATCAGGCTGGTAATTTTGTGGGTTGCTGTTTTGTCAGCCCTTTTCAATTCTAACATCAATAATGCATAAAGCACACACTTACTCTCAAGGTCAATACACTGAATGTCTTTATGGCACTATGTGCCTTGTGATACATTAATTTTTTTCCAAGAGCTGCCTGAAAGCTGTTTCAAACATATTTTTTTTCCATTTGTTGTTGAAGCCATTACCTCTGTTCTGCCTTTGTTGCCTGAGTGCAGGTGTTGTTTAAACTCTTTCAGCCTGGAAACCAGATGAAACTTTAATCCCCTCGCCCAGGCTCCCTGGAAATTGAAATCATATTTCTCATCCTGTCATACATGAAAACTGAGCCAAGAGGAAAACACCTGAGGCCGACAACAAATCTTGGAAAACACTCTGGACTAGTGAGAGGAAACATTTAGAAGTGTGATTCAGACATAAAAAATAAAACCCATATTATATTAGTTATATAAAGAGTTAGAGTACATATGTTTAATCCTGCAGAGCTGCTAAGATATAAAGGGTTGAAACAAGCAGCAAGAAAAATTAAGCACAAAGTTTTGACCTTTAAATAGAGTCAGGTGGGTTAGACAAATCTGTAGGCACACAACATGATTTATTTATGACAGCGCTGCTGGTGTGTTTGCTAGGCAAAAGGCCATTAAACCATGAAGTGCACAGCAGTGTTGGAGAAAAGCTTAGCAGCACCAACAACTGCCTGAACAAAGTTAGTGTAAATACATGGTGCTAGCAGGAATGAGGCTAATTGAATTGCTGTAGCTGGTAAGCTAGCTGCTAAAACACT
The DNA here is from genome assembly GCF_009762535.1 of Notolabrus celidotus. Taxonomy (NCBI): domain Eukaryota; kingdom Metazoa; phylum Chordata; class Actinopteri; order Labriformes; family Labridae; genus Notolabrus; species Notolabrus celidotus. Next base: position 12,772,951 of record NC_048292.1, read on the forward strand.
AAACAGCTTAGAGGAGGTAAGTGCTAGTCCATCACGATGGAAACAGCACAATGCTTCATACTCTGTATCCAGGGATAAAAAACAAGAGCAACTTTATATAGCGATGTTCTTTAATGCTAACAAATGTTACAGCTAGCTTAAACATAATATCAGCATGTAAAAGCATTATTTTAGTGCCTTTTGTCCACAGAGAGGCAAAAGGGTATTACAAATTCAGCATTGTCTGCTTGTCTAAACATCCAGTATTTTATTTTGTGTTGTGAAAGTATGACGTGTAGGTGGGACTGACTTGGATTCTGTCTGCATCTTTTTAAGCTAGCTACCATGATAGCTGTCAGGCAACAAGCTATATAGCTCTAATTGTTCTACTATGACCTCTTGTCTGATAAACGTCATTAAATCCTCTTTTAGTTTAGATTCAACAGGTGAGTTTAGATAAAGAAGGGATAATGTAGCCTGCTGTGAACAGGTGGTTATGCAAATTAGAATCTCAACAGGGCGAGCAGAGTCTTGTTTAACCCTGAAGGCACCACTGATTCACAATACATCATCCTGCTAATTACCAAACTGGAGATAGAAAAATGTGTTAAACCCTCCTGTTATGTTCGTTTCTCTGGAACAGCAATAATGTCCCTGGGTCAGTTTGACCCGGGGCATATTCAATTATCCAAAAGTGTCAGAACCCCAAAAAATCCCAATACACATATTTTTTAAATGTAATTTTTAACTCCATTACTAACCATTTAAATCAATATTTAGTCCATTGATGTTCTTTAATTCTCACAGATCATGGTTCAATGAGGATAACTCACTCTTTTTTCATTAAAATTCATGTGAAAACTTTTTTAATGTACATTGGAAATACCTTAATATAAATACAATAGTTTAATATGACATAGATTTTTGTTTATTTTTTTATTTTTTTATTTTTTTATGAAATAACCTCTACTGTCACATGCTGCCCAGATTTTTATGCTGCATTTAGCTGGTTTGGAAGGCATATATTGCCTAAAATAGATTTTTAAAATGGTCAATTTGACCCGCAACATAACAGGAGGGTTAATAAAGAGGATTCCTTTCCATGGATGGATTTGATGACGTGTGATCAGGTTGTCCCTGCCGTCACTGTTGCTTTTGACCCAATTGTTATTGAGTTTTGACCAATTAGGATCAAGTATTTAACAGGGCCTGGTAATAAGCAGGAAAGCTTGGTGATGATGGTGGATGGTGATACACAGGAACAATCTGGATTAAGTTGTGCTACATTCCTTTGACTATCAGTACTGTTGAGACTGTTTGCCATTGTCAAAAGGTGGGAATTAGCATTTTAAAGGTTAGCAAGAATCAACACCAAGTGAGGTCATTCGACCTCTAGAAGCAAATACTCAAGATAAATGTGATACCGTTGAATTGGAATAACATTAACACAAAATGTAGTGACGTAGTTGGGTTTCTTGTTTTGCTGTGAAGAAGGACATTGAAAGGTTTTTTGAGGTGAAAACTATCCTTATTTCTTAAATTAGTCTCAGGCCTGCATAGCTGGAAATAAGGAAGCAAACAAGCACTTTCAAGGGAAATCTCTGCCGGATATCTGAAAAACTGGGCTCCCAGTCATCAGTTAAAGATGCTCTCTTGGTCCTGTGGGACGTCTCTCTTTCTGTCAGACCAAATGAAACTCTGCTGCTTCTCATCTAATGACATCCCTCCTGCTGAGTTTAAAGTTTCTCCTCGGAAAGGGATACTTGGTTTAATGAAAGAGGTGTTTCCTCAGAAGAATCTTATAATGAGGGCAGTTAAATCTGCACACGTGCATTTTTTTAATACTTTATTTATTTTTGCAAGACGAAGAAAAACACTCAACAATTTAAACTTTTTAATTATTCACTTGCATTTGTTAAACCTTGAACACTAATTTAGAAGAATTATAACCCTTCTTATAGACATATAATACATCTGTATGTATACATGCTCAGATATGAGCAGCTAATGGTATGAAAGTGAATCTAACATTTATTAGAAATAAAACAAATAACATTGTGTAGATATCAACATGTTGTTCACGTCACTGGAATACCAAGAAGATGTGCTTCAAGGACTACTTGGTATCCACACTTGGTTTCCTCCTGACCTTCACCTATTTTGTGTCATTTCCTACTCTCTCATTTTAGTTATTTGTTACCATAGCAATGAGATCCCTTGTTGTCATGGCAAAGTAGCGGCCTTGGTGATAGTAAAGATGAGGATGTGATGGTGATCCTTCTCTCACCTGGTTTTTAATCCGACTGTCCCTCACACCTGCTGCTATCAGGCATCAGCAGCAGAAAGCAAGCAATGTCAACCAACGTGCGTGCGTGCCTGCGTGCGTGCGTGCGTGCGTGCGTGCGTGCGTGCGTGCGTGCGTGCGTGCGTGCGTGCGTGCGTGCGTGCGTGCTCAGTGTGTGTCTGTTCCATCCAGTTCAGAGGCCCAGCAAGACTTTGATGTGTGTAGTGGCTCAGACAAAAAAAACACATTCATTATCAATCCACAGGTGCATGCACACACAGACTCAGGCTGAATGATCTTCATCTGTGATTCCCATTGAAGCTTCGCCTCTGTATTTATATAACAAGAGGGTCTTATTTCCCTCTTAAACCCAACACAATGAGTCATGAGCCTGACACTGATGTCTGTCTGATGTCCTCCGAGGACAAAGATGGAGGAGCAAGTATTGATCACAGAGTTGAAAGACATTTGCTTCGGGTGTGAAATTCTTAGTGACAGATTTTGAAGTTTGAAGTGAGGTGAGTGTGGATGGTTTGAAGATCGTAGTGTTACTACTGGGGATGTTTATCATGGGTAATTTAAAAATAGTAATACCACAATCCTTTAAATATGTATGTGACTGAATAGATTTGATGTTTGTACTTTGTGTAGTTGCTATTCTGAGTTTTAATAGATTGATTGACTGAAAGCAAACAGTGTTTTTTTTTTTAGTTTTGTGTTTTGACTGTTATTTGTATTTATTATAACTACTTTTTCATTATTATTGTTTTTTTTATTATTTACAATTTTATTGCTTTTTTCATCTTTTTGCAACATTCATACATTTACAGATATTCATAAATGCACAAATAATAATAATAATAATAATAATAATAATAATAATAATAATAGACAAATAAAATTGCAACAAAATAGTGATAATGAAAATAAACAAAAGCACAAATTGATAAATAAAAATAAAAAATAGAATTAAAAAAAAAACATGATAATAAAATGTATACTGTGTCCTTGTTAGTTAGTAATGAAGATCTGGTAACTCTGGAGATAATCATTCCACCTGTTAGTCTGTCTATAGAAAAGTTGTTCATATGAGGCTACCCTGCCTATAGTTCAAGGAACCACTCTTCATATGAGGGGCTTCTGTTTTTCTCCGTCCTCTTAATAGAGTCTGTCTGCCCACCATTATGGCTTTTTGCATTATTATTGTTGTATTGTTTTTAATTTTGGCTAATATTTAAATTTTGTTTTGTATATTTTAAGAAAGAGAAGTTTTCACTTTGTATGAGTACGGAAGCCCAAAGTGGACATTCATCCATGTATTTTAGTTATCCTGTTTTCCTGTGATAACAAGCAATGTCTGATTGGGGGCCATGGCCACCCCTGGCCTTAAATCAAATCAACTTTATTTATACAGCACTTTATACACAACACGGTTGATCCAAAGTGCTTTACAACAGACTATGAGGAAAACAAAGAGCAATTAAATAAAAACAACACAAACAGAGAAAGCGAGCGGGAGAGCAGAGTGGTGAGAGAGCACTATAATTAAAAATTTAATTCACAGTAATAATAACAACAGTAATGACAACAGCAATGACAATTGACAGTGCAGTGAAGCACCTGAGCCAGTGTGGGTAGGGGCAGTTAAAAGCAAATGAATAAAAGTGTGTTTTTAGACGACTTTTAAAAGTCTCAACAGAGGGGGAGAACCAGATGGTGCGGAGAGGAGAATTCCACAGTTTTGGGGCACACATAGAGAAGGCCCTGTCCCCATAGCTCTTAGTCCTTGATCTTTGGACAGACAGGAAGTTTTGTTGAGAAGATCTAAGTGATCTGACAGAGTGAAATTAAGCCTTAGAGCCTTAGATCCACCCCTGCTCCTGGAGTCCATACATGCAAACATGAATGTACAAATCCCAAAGATTATAGTATTTTTTTTTAAATCCAAAGCAAAAATAACAACACAACAATGATTGAAATATTTAAAATAATAGTAATTATAACAAAACCAAGAAAACAGTTGAATTATTTCAGTCAACAATCATAATATAAGTATAAAAGCAACCACAGTATATATCTTTTTGGTTAAAAAATGCTTCAAAATGACAGCTGAACTGTTAAAAACAGAGCGTGCAGGGACTAAAGAATGCAAGAAAAGATGAAACTAAGTGTTTTTTCTTTAATGAGCATGTATTCATTGTATTTATCAAATAAAATACAGAGACGGGACAGTATTCTGTGATATAAGGTGTAGCTTCAAACTCAATTAGAAATACGTCTTCTTGTCCAACTTGTAACCATCTCACAGCTCATAACCATACTTTCCTCTGCATCAGTATTTGTGACTTGAAGTGTAAAACAACCTCTAAAAGGACGCCTGGTATTGGAATAATGGCCATTACCATTTAAAGGTGACATATCACGCTTTTTTCATCAATATATATTGGTCTAAGAGGTCCCCAAAACATGTCTTTAAAGTTTATGCTCAAAAAAACACTTTGAAATCAGATTTTGGCATGCCTGAAAATCCCTCTTCTTCAGTCCTCCTCAGAACACTCTGTTTTCTCTCTGACCACGCCCCCTCAGGAAGTGGATGTGCCTCGGCTCTCCAGCACGTTGATCTAATGTTTACATGTTGGCTGAATATACACGGCTGCTCAGAGATCACGTTACTTCAACCCTCTGAATCTGATCCTGATGGAGAGGCGCCTGTAGCAGGACCTTTCTGAAGGATTGGTCACAGATTTAGTGTTTCTTGTTGTTTTATTTATCAGTATGTCGACGTGTGTCTTGGTACACAGCTACGAACATGTAGCTATGTGGCTATGCTAACTAGCGCTAGCACTTATCCATGACAAATAAAAATCATCCACTAGGTCTTCAAATCTGCAGACGTGGGGAGTAAAACCGATCTCTGCCAGAAAGGCAGCAGGACCTTTTCTGAAGGATTGGTCACAGATTTTGTGTTTCTTGTTGTTTTATTTGTCAGTATGTCGACGTGTGTCTTGGTACACAGCTACAGCTACAGCTACAGCTACAGCTATAGCTACAGCTATAGCTACAGCTATAGCTACAGCTATAGCTACAGCTATAGCTACAGCTATAGCTACAGCTATAGCTACAGCTACGAACATGTAGCTATGTGGCTATGCTAATTAGCGCTAGCACTTATCCATGACAAATAAAAATCATCCACTAGATCTTCAAATCTGCAGGCCTGGGGAGTAAAACCGACCTCTGCCAGAAAGGCAGCGGGACCTTTTCTGAAGGATTGGTCACAGATTCTGTGTTTCTTGTTGTTTCATTTGTCAGTATGTAGACGTGTGTCTTGGTACACAGCTACAGCTACGACATGTAGCTATGTAGCTATGCTAACTAGCGCAAGCACTTATCCATGATAAATAAAAATCATCCACTATATCTTCAAATCTGCAGACGTGGGGAGTAAAACCGACCTTTGTGTTTATTAAGACAGCCTACAACTAGCATGCCTCCCTCCTAAGCTCCTTGTTGGCACACATTTGTGCAGGTAATGAAAAACGGGGGAGGGGATTCAGTATTATTTTATACAGTCTATGGGCTGAACAAGCTCCGAGCTCTGACTCCGTGACAGACTGGATATTGTTGTTACGTAACAAAAACACGGAAGTCTGAAACGGCTCGTTTCACACACATTTACAGAAAGGTGGAGAAATCAAAACAGGGGCAGAATGGATTTTTTTCATTCTCGGGGGGTTTGTAGACATGCCAGGGAAACATATTTCAGGTAGAGAACCATTAAAAAGTCAATTTTGCATGATGTCACCTCCAAGGACTATAATATAGTACGTGTAGGCACGAGCACTCTGCGAGCTTCAGAACAATGTGTCTGAGTGGCTCTTAATAAAATGTAAGAACTTATGGAGAGGAGACAGGCTGCACTCTGAGCGGTAAAGCAGCCACTTGGTTCAAATAATCCATAGCACTTACACTTGTATGTTATAATGCCCCATTCTTACAGGATCATTACATGTAGACATTTCCCACAGTCTACGGTGGAGTGCCATAGAACCAGTGGAGAAAAAAAAGGCAAATCATTATTAAAAGCAGCTGGATGAAGATCAGCCTGCTCAGAGAACTCTCTTCATTTGTGTGATTGTTTCATAAAACTCTGCTCAGAAAGAAAAATATGACTTTCTCTTGATTATTATTATTTTTTTAAAAACTCCTTCCCACGTCAATGAAAATTCTTGATCCTACATTTTTTTAGAACACCTGCTGCATATTTGCAATTAGTACATGTTTTCATTAACCGACTGTGAGCTACACATTGGAACAGCCTGCCAGAGGAGATCAGACTTGCAGAGTCAGTCCCTTGTTTTATTTCATCACTCAAGACACATTTTTACAGGAAAGCTTTTATTCTGTGATTTTCTTTCATTTTAACTTTGATTTCATGAGTCTGTCTTATAAGTTTGTATGCTTTAAGTTTTTTATCACTTCATTTTGCCTTGCAATTGTACTTGGTTTTATTGCCCATCTTGAAGCACTTTTTTACCTGTATTGAAAAGTGCTATATAAGTAAAGTGTTATTATTCTTATTCTTATTCTTATTCTTATTCTTATTCTTCTTCTTCTTCTTCTTATTATTATTATTATTATTATTATTATTATTATTATTACCCAACAGTGAAGACTCAAAAATGTGACATTATAATTTTTTTTATTTTTTTATTATTATTTTAAATGCAATCACTGTAAATGATACATAAATATTGAAGGGCATATACTATCAACAGACAGCACAGCCAATTTTTGGTTGAAAGACCCTTTCGACAAAAAACAAAAGACACAAGAGACAGAAAACAAAATAAACAAAACAAAAACAACAACACTAAAAGACACTAAAAGTGTCAATAAGTAACACTGTTCAATAACTTATATATTTTTTTAAGTTCATCTCCACACCTGTACACACATTCTCTGACATTATATACAAACCTTGGGTAGATAAGCCCCGCCCCCTTAATACATTGTGTCCATTATATTATATTTTCTTAAAAGAAAAGCATTCATTCAACCCAAAGACTTTTTTTCTTCGGTTTAATTTGCAACTTTGAAAGTTTGAATTAATTATTTTTCAGCTAAACACAACTTTGATGCAAAAATACAGAAACTTCTGACACTCCAGGACAGATTTTTGTCTCTTATGTGTCTGAAAATCATAATTCTAAAACTTTTTTTAAAGTTATATATATATATATATTTTTTTTTGCCTTTATTTATAGGACAGCTGAAGAGAGACAGGAAATGTGGGGAGGGGAGAGTGGGGGAAGACATGCAGGAAATGGTCGTGGCCGGGAATCGAACCGGTGACCCCTGTGATGAGGACTGTAGCCTCTATATGTGGGGCGCTTAGACCACTAGGCCACACCAGCGCCCCCGAATACTTTTTTTGATGTAAATATAGTTCAAGCAAAGCAGTGACATAGTAAATAGACGTAATACTGCTCTTAATATCTTTTCTGCACCCATAAAAGCACATTTGAAGCACTACAGAGCGTTATTGATAGCAGCTACAATGTGTTTTAAATGCGTATACATCTATTTGTTACTACCTCTCTCTCTACCGCTACCTCTCTCTCTCTCTCTCTCTCTCTCTCTCTCCCTCACACGCATTCTCATAGCCTGAAGCTGAAACACCAGGAATAGATTGGCACCCATTCATATTTCCATTAAATTTTTTCCCCTCCTCCTCCTCCACCTAATTCTTCTTCTTCTTCTTCTTCTTCTCCTGCTACTCTGCTCATCCCTCCTGCTCTCTCCACTTATTAGCTTTACAAGGCCTATTGTGGGGTTGCCATGGTAACAAGTGGCTTACAGAGAAAAGGAAGAAGAAGAAGAAGAAGAAGAAGAAGGGAGTGTATATGTATGTGGAGACAAAAAGCAAGAGTCAGAGAATTCAAAGGATGCCAGTGGAAAAAAAATAGAGAGGGTGAGGGAGAGAGGGAGAGAGACTAGCGTGAAAGGAGGAGGAGGAGGGGTGATGAAGAAAATGAGGAAAATGCTGAGAATGAAATGTGAGATTTCAGGAGGTAGGAGAGAGAATGAGGACAAGAAAGTGAAGGGAACACCTTTTCTCTCCCCCTGCATGCCATAAAAGGTATTTCCTTCCTTCCTTCCTCCCTTCCTCTCCATACTCTTCTCCTATCCCTCATTTTCTTTTATAAAATTCTGCCTGTTCTTCCACACCAACCCAGCATTTATACAATAAGCGGTCCTGGCCCTGCAGCAGAGTATGCAGGTGTCAGCCACCTGCGTGGGTGGCTGGATAAAAAGGAGGTCTATTTTTAACCCGATCCATCACTGGTGCTGCTGTTGATGCTCTGCTGCTCCGCTTTACGTAATGTTGGACATTGCTCAGGAAGATATTCCCCCGGTGCCCTCGGTGCAGAGCGCCAAGTGCAATGCAGTGTTATGCAAAAAAAAAAAAAAAACGGTGCAACACAGTCGTCCTTTATGAATTATGCAGTGCCCCCTGCGACAAGTCAGTGACATGCAGGCACAAATCTGCAGGTGTGTATTCATTCAGCGGTGAGGGGCTGGATCACTTCAGCTATTTGTGTGCATCAAAGACTTAAGTTGTCGGTGACACATCACTCTATTATTTTTTATGCTTTATAGGAGGATTGTCACTGTGTTTGTCCTCTGTTGACTTACATTTTTTTTACTTTATGACCATTTGTCAGAGTAGCATTGAAAGCTGCAAAAATATAAAGATCCTTACAAACAACGGGCCACTCTGCTCTCAAAGTGTTGTATCTAGAAGCAGCAGGCTATTATCTCACCAAGAAAAAAAGTCCATCTCTATCCTCTCTTTGTGTCTGCCACAAACTGCAGACACAAAAGTATCCGACTAGCAGGAGCCCATTGAGGCATTCAGCTGCATAAGAGCTCCATGTGTCCCTCAGGAGTTAGTAAAGATTCTTGTGCACTCCCTATGTCTCCTGAAGGGAACCACATGCACTTGTAAAGCCACGAGAACAACTGTAGCGTCTCCTCAGTTTATCTTCTGTTTCTCTTGAACGTGCGCAAATCAAATGAGAGCAGCTGCCTCAGTGTGAAAGAAATGTGGATATAATGTGAGTCACCAAAGAAATAGATCTCTCAACTACAAGGATTTTTTAAGGGACTTCTTTCTGGCTTTATGTTCAGCCACACTGCAAAAATCTTACCAAGTGAAATTGTCTTATTTTTAGTCCAAATGTGTTATCCCACTTGATTTAAGATGAATTTACTTAACAAGTAACATTTGAGCAAGAAAGAGGGACTTGTTTTAAGACAAGGCATCTTAAATATCTTGTTAAGTCAAACAATCTTGAAATGACTTTGTTTGGGGTTGTAATTTAGAAGAAACAAGGTTTATTTTACATTTCATACATTTTTCAAGCTGAGATCTTATTTGTAGAAGACGGATAATCTTGATTTAAGACAAACACTTTACTTGATTGAAGTAAATGCATTTTATTGGAGAATCAATCAGAAAACAACTCCATTGATTAAAGAAAGAAAGAAAGAAAGAAAGAAAGAAAGAAAGAAAGAAAGAAAGAAAGAAAGAAAGTTTTTATTAAGGGTGGGTTACAGTTTTCAGGCACTGTTTCTTCTAAATCAGATAAAAATATACATCCCCAAACTACATGCACAAAATGAAACACCTACTTTTGAGCATAGCTGGCTTATCCTACAAAACAACATGACTGAATATTAGTATATCCAGCTCACTATGAGAAGACATTATATCTCAAAATGCTCAAATTAAACTTTGTAATCTTATTTCAAGTACAAGATGGTCTTAAACCTAGAGAAGTGCCGCTATAATACTACTCAAATTAAGGTGAATATATCTCAAATGAAGAAGCTGACATGAAATGTGAAAAAATCGATTTTTGAGTGAAAAAATACTAATTGTTAGCATTCCTGTCTTATTCTGAGACACTAAGCTTTATAATACTGGTAAAATAATGCTTAAAATAAGTTTTCCCTGCTAATTTTAAGATCCCAGTTTTCTAAATATATTATTTTCAGAAATCTTACCAAGCAAATTTTCACTTGTTCTATTGGCAGATTTTTTTTGCTTATTTCAAGGTAAAAATACCTCTTTTTTTTTCTTCTTTTTGGAGGGGCATTTTTTCCAGTACAGATATTCCCAGATATCTTCACCAAGCATTGTCTGTAGAGCATGCCAATGTTGCATCCACTAATCAGCTATAAGATGACATGTAAAGTGACTACTAATTCTTCTCTCTTTACAGAAGAACCCATCAGTGGGGGGATTTGTGAGGCAGCAGGTTTATTCTTTTGAGTTGAAGTGTTGGAGGTAGGACATATGGGCTAGTCTAGTCTACGAATTTGAGCGGGTGTTTCTGGTCTGCAGTGGTCAGTGTCTGCCAAAAGTGGTGCAGGGAAGGACAATAGATGGACCAGCAAAAGGGTTATGGGTTCCAGATTCCCCAGATCTGTATCCAATTGAGCATCTGTGGGATGTGCTGGACAACTGACTCCAATCCATCAAGGCCCCTACTCACAACTCCCGCTATTTAAAGGATCTGCTTTTGAGTCCTCTTGAGTGCAGTACCCATGGAAAATTCACAATTCATAAGAAAAGGTCTCAATTTTTCATTCATGCATCAGCCACCATGTTTATTTTTTCCCACCTTCAGATTTGGTAAAGGTTTTGTCGTGTCTTAACAGCCCGTGATGTGCAGATGCAGAATGAACTTTGTGACACTGGCTTGCTCGTATTGCAATATGTTTAATTACAACAAATAGCATCAGTATCAGTAACAAGCATCACGACTGCTTAGAGGACGACTAGACCAGATGAAGTCGCCTGCTGGTCTCCAAAGACCATCTTATAAAGGGTATAGATGTCATCACAACACACACATATATGGACTCTTCAACCCAAGTTTAACATTAGCTGTTATTGGACTCCATCTCTGAAGACCTTAAAACGACAACAGTCAAGGATGACAACTGTCACAGTCAATCACATTTACACGCAATTTCTTAGAAATTCCTGAAGCCTCCTGAAGTTATTTTAAACAGCATAGACTAACAACATATACTTAATCTTATGTGGTTAAATATCAGATACTTCAGTCTCCTCCTCAAAACTCCCAGATCTGGCTCTACCTCACATATATTTATGTGTTTTCTGTATATTTTATGACACACAACACATTTTTATAGATCACAATCAGATAGTTAAATTCCCAGAAGTCATCTGAAAAACATCTCCCTGAAGTAACATGACTCCCTGACTGATGACCTCCAACAAGTAGTAAGCTGTAGAAGTCAAAGCAGTCACCTTCCTGTGTATGTATTTTGTATTTGTGCATGTGCACCACTTAAAAGAGTTAAGTTCATTAAACCTCTGATCTTTCGTTCTCAAACTTCAAACGCTTCACACGTACATGTAGATTAACTATAACCACAAGCACCTCTCTTCCGCACAAACGCACCCTGGATCAGTCACCCTGCTGTGCTTGATCTCAAAGCCGCGTTCAGAGTCAGGAGCACTTTGGTTTGCAGCTGACTTGTCAGTTTACACACATACTTATGACTTGTCTTTATTCTTTATCCTTAGGTTTGTCCTTTGATGCCACTTACTTCGTAATCGTCTGTTCCGGCATCGCATAAAGCCTAATGAACTAAATCTTCTATTTTTGGCCGCTGATATTGCCCATTTGCATATTTAATTATAATCAAAGCGAAAGTGAAACAGGCAAGCAATATGACAGGAATTTTTCCTGCTGTTCTGCCCTGGTTGAATGCGAACCCCTGTAGTTTAGCTGAAGGCAGGTATGATGAAATTACAGCTGTTCACTTTTTCACTGAGGCACAGAGAGGATCAATCAAGAATGAAAGCTGTTAAGGTACAATTATAGGAGGAGGAGAAAGTAGAAAATGTTGGACGATTTTCTTGCATGTTTTTTTAAATCTATAAGGTAAATCTGCACCTCGATACAAAGCCTTGCAATGGATTATTTGTGAATATAATCTGTTATTATCAACAGAAAAGTATGAAACACTTCTGCTCATGCAGCGTTAACAGCTCCTTGATATGCAGTGGGATCATGTTTCACCTTAACGCCAGCCCTTCCTCTCTAAATTGTTCCGCCCTCTGAGACAAAGCTTTAATTAACGCCACAAATTCATTAATGAGTGGGATGTCTCAGTGCTTGTATCATTAAGTTTTCACCTCAGGCAGTTGTGCTAACATGTCAGGTTAAGATTTGAGGGCTCTGTCTGTGCCCTGTGTGTAATAAGAATAGAGGTCAACAACCATCAGATAGACAGACATGAACACTTTTACAGACACATTCAGTCCTGGTAAGTTAACCTCTCTCCTCACGTCTTGTCTCGTGCCTCACGCATATACACGTTTTAGTTTGTCTACAACTTAATGTGCATATTTTTACTAAATGAATCACATACCCTTGAGCCTTAGCTGTACTTTTATTCAATGCTGTTTCTAATTTGATGCTAACATGCTAATCTAAAATGATACCGTCCCTAACAAAGCCTCGTAAAGCCGCTAGCATGGCTTTGGGAAACAGTGACTCATGCTTTGAAGCTCTGTAAACAAACAGAGCTCTCACAGACTTAATTTAAAACAAATAAAGTGGCAGAAATAAATCAGAGGTCATCCTGATGTTCAGTGATAAAAATTTGGCGGCTATTTTAGATTTAGTCTTAGATGAAAATGCCTGTTAGTTTTTGTCACATTTTAGTCTTTTCAGCCCTTTATAGTTTTAGTCTAGTTTTAGTTGACGAGAGTTCAAAACATTTTAGTCTTTGAATTTTGCCGAAACATCTTCACTCTTTAAATAATTCGTGTAATCGATCAGATATCGGTAACAGGGTTATACTAAGTGTTAAAATAGTCAACACTCCTTTAACACTTTTGCTTGTGTAATATCTTAAATTTAATAATTCAGCCTGGTCCTGCTAAAATGTCAAATGAAAACATTCTTGATGTGACCACTGGGACTGTATTTTTATTCTCTTGACTCACAGAAAGATGCCATGAAAGGACTGTATTGCACATTTACAACGGTCCTTGAATGCACCTGCAGTGACAGGCGCACTGGACAGACAGTCAGTTCACGGCACTCTGAAATGCATCTGCATCTTTGATGACGAGGAGTTAATCAAAATTTACTGAAGGTGTCTGATGTATCACCAAACTGGATTAAATCAAGCTGTAGATGCAGAGCTTTTTACGGTGAGAGTGGCAAAAACAGCAAACATCAAATATTAAGCAGACGTCCCCCAGTTGTGTCTTTGTCACTAACGCACACCGGGGGTAAAAATCATCAATGAAGGTAAGACAGATGCATGGAGGTGAGGAGAGCTGGTTCATAAAGCACACCTGCTGCAAGTAGAGACCAAGCTAACACTGCGCCCCTTAAATATTAACTCAGCCTGTCACAGGAATGCATCACTTTTATCTTTAAAGATTAGACACACAGCAGGGATTTTGAGTGTCTGGTGGTAGGCCACTAAAGTTTTCATCTCGTCATCGTCTCATTAACAAAATCTAATCAGAGTTTTTATTATCAGTGATGCAGTTTAGCTCGTCATAGTCTTGTTTTCTTCATGAAAAATTTGTTGTTGACAAACTTTTATCGTCATAATTTCATTAACGAAATTAACACTGCTGATGTTGATCACATTCAACAGCTGTTACAATTCGATACATTACAATAGTAAACAATACGATGCAATTCAATAAGGAATGATAGGATGCAGTACAGTGGAAAGGATACCATTCAATACGATACAGTTGAATATGTTATTATACATATAGAAATATACAACATATATGTAAAAAAAAATATTTAATTTGAGTGTCTTGAAGTAAACATAAATCCAGCTTCTTCTTCTGCAAGGGATTTAGCGTTAAAAGTCATCCACTGTCATCTCCCACGCCATGATTTTCACTGAAGTAGAAACCACACACTGAGGCAAAGGCTAACTAAGGCTGTTTCCGAAATCGCCTACTATACTAGCAGTACGTACTGATATGTCCAAAATTCAGTATTTAGTAAGTAGTATGTGAACAAGAGCAAAATCTGTAGTATGCCAAAACTCCCCGGATGTCTACTGATTCGGGAAAATATCTCAGTGTGCATCGGACCAGTCTGCCTCGCGTACTGTTTCCCATAATGCACAGCGCTCGTTCTGCTTTTTCTTTTTCCTCATTTTTTGACGGGAGGAAATCCGTTTTTGGGTGCTGTGAAAGTTATCAAATTACATATAAACCACTTCCTAACTTTTTAAATCATAAATGGATGCTAAATAAGCATTTTATTTATCGGCTTCGCCGTTGTTTACTTCCGCTTTCCGAAACCGGAAATCCAGCGACGTCTGGCTCAGCATGCTGCATGACAGATCGGACAGAACAGTCATACTACATACTAAATTCAAACGCAGTATGTAGTAGGCAATACCTACTGCCTACTACATTAGTAAGTAGTATGTAGCAGGCCATTTCAGAAACAGCCTAAGTAGCTGGTTCTTCTTCTTCTTCTTTGTCTCCCCTACATTTTATGGCAGCCTACGTAGAGAACCACTACTGCCCCCTACAGTGAATTAGTTAGTTACACAGGATATCCTTATGCATATTTTTAGATACCAAGATTGGTGTAACGGTTATCATCATTACCC